>NC_084512.1:3030087-3065087 GCF_024500385.1 Phyllopteryx taeniolatus
AAAGGGACAACAAGAGGGGAGGATTTTTTTCCAGTCTTTCATAGAGTTCGCTAAAGAAAAAAATTTCCCGATGGATAAACTTATTTCAGTGTGTACTGATGGTGCTCCGTGTATGGTGGGGAAACGCAGGGGATTTGTAGCGCTTCTTCGTGAACATGAAAAGGGACCCATTCTAAATTTTCATTGCATTCTGAATCAGGAGGCGCTTTGTGCTCAACTGTGTGGCAAGCATCTTAAGGAGGTGATTGCTCTGGTCATTCGGGTGGTCAACCTTATCGTTGCCCGGGCTTACAATGAACGCCAGTTTAAAACACTGCTGGATGAGTTTGGGAATAATTATCCCGGTCTGCTTTTGCACAGCAATGTGCGTTGGTTGTCAAGAGTGAAGTTGCTCAGTCGTTTTGCAGCTTGCCTGAGCGAAATATGGACTTTTCTTGAAATGAAAAACGTCGAACATCCTGAGCTAACTAACACTGAATGGCTCCTGAAGTTTTACTATCTCGTGGACGTGACTGAACATCTGAACCAGCTCAATGTGAAAATGCAAGGCATTGGAAATACAATCTTATCCCTTCAACAAGCAGTGTTTGCATTTGAAAACAAGCTGGAACTCTTTATTGCGGATGCTGAAACAGGTCGTCTGCTACATTTTGAAGGACTGAAAGAATTTAAAGATGTCTGCACAGAAAGTAACCACACTCAACATTTTGATCTCCAGCAGCTAGTTGGCTTCACATCTAATCTTCTGCAGTCATTCAAAGCATGCTTTGGAGAATTTCGTGAGCGCACTTGTCTTTTTAAGTTCATCACTCATCCTCACGAGTGTGCTGTGGACAAAGCTGACCTGAGTTACATCCCTGGTGTAGCTATCAGAGATTTTGAGTTAGAAGTTGCTGACCTGAAGGCCTCAGACGTGGGTGAACAAGTTCAAGTCACTGAATGAAGATTTGGAAATACTTGCACGACAGCAAGGAGAGCTGGCGAGCAAGCACATACCACACACTGCAGCATGTGTATTGCCGTATTGACTATGTTTGGCTCCACGTATGCATGTGAGCAGTCGTTCTCACATTTAAAAAATAAATAAATAAAATAAAATAATAATCCAAGACCAACCTAAGATCACGTTTAACGGATGGAAGCCTCAACGCCTGCATGAAGCTTAACCTCACCACGTATCAACCAGACTACAAAGCCATCAGCAACACCATGACACACCAGAAGTCGCATTAACATGTATGTATAACATTATTAAAGAGTACATTATTATAGTCTAAAATTGTTGCTTTTGCTTAAAAGATGCACACGTTGGTTGTATTAAGTGTTAAAAAATATTATATGGCTCTCACGGAAGTACATTTTAAAATATGTAGCTTTCATGACACTCTTGGCCAAAAAGGTTCCCGACCCCTGGTCTATACCAACATTGAGACAGCTGACAAGGTAAACAGTTGCTTGCACTTTTGCGCTGATGGTTTTTAGCGTTTATTTTAGTCTTCAAACCAATGTAAGCGACGATGGAAAAAAAAAAAAAGCTTAACATTGTGCTAAAACTTCACCGTAGCAACTTTACATCACAATGAATTGCGACAAAATTCACATAACACGTCTCTGATGGTGTAGTGGTACACTCGCCTGACTTTGGTGCGGGCAGCGTGGGTTCAGTTCCCACTCAGTGACGGTGTGAATGTGAGTGCGAATGGTTGTCCGTGTATATATGTGCCCTGCGACTGACTGGCGACCATTTCAGGGTGTAGTCCGCCTTTCGCCCGAAGTCAGCTGGGATAGGTTCCAGCGTCCCGCGACCCTAACCAGGATAAGCGGTGTTGAAATGGATGGATGGATGGACGTCTCACAGTATCACAAACACTAACCTTGTGCCTCATCGGTGGGTAGGGAAACGAATCACCGTTTTAGAGCATTTGTTTCCATCCAATTAAAAAATAAATAAATTATAAAAAATGAAAAAATCACAGGTGCCATGTGAAGTTACTTTCCGTGCCAAAATGCTGAGTTCCTGTGCATACCCTTCAAAATAAAAGGCTACAAGCTTAAAACAAGAAGTCAAGTTAAAACTTGCACATATACCGTATTTTCACGACCATATGGCGCACCGTTTTAAAAGGCGCAGTCTCAGTTACGGGGTCTATTTCTGCATTTAACACATACATAAGGCGCACCGTATTATTGGGCGCAGGCATGGTAAAACATACGCTGGCTTAAAAAATACTGTAGCATGCATGCACGCTAAAACAATGTTTTTAAAAAGGCAGCGGGAGCAAAACTGAGTTCGGTTGTACTTTATTGAAGTATTTAACAATGTCCTCAGCCACGTCCGTTTTTCCTCTATATAAGCAGCGTCGGCAGGAAATGCTCCCAGTCAGTCAAGCGGAGCGCTCATCACACAACATTTATAGATTTTGGAACTCTGTGCGCACACAAGGCACCCCGTCCATTTTGGAGAAAATTTAAGACTTTTAAGTGCGCCTTATGGTCGTGGAAAATACGGTAAACCATTTGACGTAGGTAGCTATATAGCGTTGTTAAAATAACTATTACTATAAAATACTATAACAATGCTGTCAGTGAAGTCAACTCTCAGTCAACTGGGTAAGTGAAACAATAAAATGAAATAGTTAAAACAGTTACAATAACTATTTTAACAACGTTATATTTAAATGTTAGCTGAAACAATGAATATTAAGTAAATTGTGTTAGTTCCACGCACATTGCCTTTTAGTTCATAGGTTTGATTTTGATACTGGTTATAAAGAACCTTGAGTCAAATGTTCATTTTAGTCTACGCTGTGGGCTGCTAAGAAAATGGATGTTCATAATTTGGACACCCTTTTATCAACCATGCAAACTTTTTTGACCCAGCCCCCTAAAAGAATCGGAATCGAGAATCGTTTGGAATCAGAACCGGAATCGCTCAAATTCAAACGATGCCCAACCCTAATGATAACATATCAATAGTCCCAATCAATACGCTGATGACAAATCACTTGTGCATTTGCTTAGCAATATGAAAGTTGTTTTCATAATCCAAAGGTGCTCCATCTCTGTCATCTTTGGAAAAAGATAAAGACATGGACTTTGACTTGCTACAAGACCTGATGGATGTTGATATTGATCCGTTAGATATTGATTTGGAAAAAGATCCACTTGCTGCCAAAGTGTTTAAGGTATGTATTTTTTCTAAAACCTATTCTGTTTCATGTTTTCTCTTATTCCCTTATCTGAACAATGTTTTGCTTGTTAACTTCTAAGATGACTTTCTGAGGAAATACTTGAACTTCAAGTAAAATACCGCAAAAGTGGTACAGTATGGGTAAAAATATGCCTCAAAAGTAAACAACAACTTGAAATTCAAACTATTGGGCACAATGCCATGGAAGTGTCAGCAGATGTTGTCAGACTTGTTCTCACTGCTCAGTGAGCAAAAATGGATGAATAGTGTTTTTGCCTGTTCTTTCCTTATTGTAACGCTACAAGTGATTGCTCAGAGGAAAAGTGTGATAGTAATTGACCAGGAGGTTTGTCTGTACAACATGAGCAATACAGTCAATTAAAGGCAAACGTATTGCTTGGCAAATGCCATGTTCCCTCTCCATTGCATGACTGTCAGGTGTCTCTTGGGGGGTGACCAGTTTTACTTTTAGTTTTATGAACTTAATTTTATACTTGTATGACAGTAAACAATGTCATTTGAAACGATGCCAGTCCAAGTAATGCGGTTTGTTGATGACACTTTGCGCCTGGAATGCATTAGTTCACTTTAAATAATTTCCTATGGAAAATAGTGTTGTGAAATTAGAAGACCTTGGAAGTGAAGCCCCAAAATATACAGTCATTTCTCGCTATATCACGGTTCACTTATTGAGGATTCAGTCCATCGCAGATATTATTTTTTTTCCTCTAGGTCAGTGTAGTAGTCACTCATCTCCACATCTCTGGTGCAGTTAACATTATTGGCTATTTCACTATGATGTGACAGCAATGACTTGCATCAGGACAAATGAGCTCTTTTACTCTGCAGAAAGAGTTATCTTACTGAGACACTTTTTGTAAGTCACCAAGTTGCTTAATGATACAGTGAACATGACCGTAATGCCACTGTTTAACACTAGGGATGGAACCATCAAAACGGTTCGGTTTGACTGCTTTGGTTCGGTCTGCATGGGTTCCATTCGGTTCATAACATGCGTGACCCCCCCCCCCCCCCCGCCCCATATTTATTTATTTTCTTTCCTTCCTTTCATTCACCAATGAGGCGCCAGTGTCATGTCACAGCACAGTAGCATTTTAGCCAAGATGGCAGCACGGATGTGTCATCTGCGTCATGCCTCCAGCGTATATCATATTGCACGGGCGCGTCACCAGAGATCTCAAGTTGGAGAGAACAGATACAGACCCTTGGAGAAGCCATAAGCTTATGATGATACTTCTGCATCTTTCTCTCTCAAACTCAAGATCTCAGTTTAGCCGCTCCATTACGCGACGTCCCGGGCTACTCATAGCCGTCCGTCCGCGCCGACGAACCTTCCTTCCCGCGCCAACAGAGGCGGCTCAAGCAACAAGTTTATTCATAAGAAGTACCACGGAAGTGGTATCGCTATAATGTTCATGACCAGAGATGGAAAGTAACAAAGTACTTGTACTTTGTACTTTTACTCCTTACTCTTTAAACACAAATATGTGCACTTTTTACTCCTTACATTTTAAAAATGAGCTTATTTTTAAAAACTTCTAAAGTTAGCAACAACCGATGTAAAAAAAAAAAAAAAAAAAAAAACAGTGCTGAAAAACTGGAAGTCAGACCAGCACATTGATCATAAACATCGTAGATTCTTTGAGCCATGTGCCGACGGCGACATTAAGCTAGTGGGGGCAAAGTGTTGGCGCGTTCCATGTAGCTAAGCTAGTAGGGGCGAAGTGTCTGCGCGTTTCATGTTTGTAGATGTCACGGTCGGAAACCAAAATAAAAAAGATGCACACGTTGTACAATCACAACAAGGGAACTCCGAACTGGGCATAATGTTTAATTGGTAAGAATATTTTTTGGCACTTTTTTCCAAACGTGTAATGCTTTGGGGTGAACCACATTAGTTTTTTAGAATCAGAATCAGAATCATCTTTATTTGCCAAGTATGTCCAAAAAACACACAAGGAATTTGTCTCCGGTAGTTGGAGCCGCTCTTGTACGACAACAGACAGTGAATTGACAGAGAACACTTTTGAGACATTGACAAAAAACAGTCACTGAGCAATAAAGGGTTGCTAGTTATCTGGTAATGCCAGTACATTTTATTTATTTTTTTGACAATTGCGCAAAAAGATGCAGAGTCCTCTAGCACTTAGAGCAGTTCGAAAGACTAATATTGTATTAGTCCGGTGCAATGACCATTGTGCAAAGGGCGCCAAGACTTCAAGCGTGTAGTGCGATAATCTGGGACAGTGTTGATTGTGCAAATGTTGTAGATACTCTTCAATCAGTGTGCAAATGGAGCAGATGCTACTCTGGCATGAGTGGCCAGTATTGGTCAACAACAGATATGCAAATAGTGCAGTGTGGCGAGACTACTACAGTGAGTGCACGAGTAATATATAATTGGCCCCACAGAAATCTGACAACAAACTCAAGTAAAAAAATTGCTAACATGTTGTAATGGAATTGTAGGTTCGGTGTTTAAGAAGTTGTTTGCAAGAGGGAAGAAGCTGTTGGAATGTCTGCTAGTTCTAGTTTGCATTGATCGGTAGCGCCTACCTGAGGGAAGAAGCTGGAAGAGCTGGTGACCGGGATGTGGAGGGGCCGAGAGGATTTTGCACGCTCTTGTCTTAGTTCTGGCAGCGTGCAAGTCCTCAAGGGTGGGTAGGGGGGTACCGACAATCCTTTCAGTAGTTTTGATTGTCCGTTGCAGTCGGAGTTTGTCCTTTTTTGTAGCAGCACCAAACCAGACTGTGATGGAAGAACACGGGACTGATTCGATGACCGCTGTGTAGAACTGCCTCAGCAGCTCCTGTGGCAGGCCGTGCTTTCTCAGAAGCCGCAGGAAGTACATCCTCTGCTGGGCCTTTTTGAGGACGGAGTTGATGTTGGTCGCCCACTTCAGGTCCTGAGAGACTGTAATTCCCAGGAACTTGAAGGTCTCAACGGTTGACACAAGGCAGCTGGATAATGTGAGGGGCAGCTGTGGCGAAGGATGCCTCCTGAAGTCCACGATCATCTCTACAGTCTTGAGCGTGTTCAGCTCCAGGTTGTGTCGGCCGCACCACAGCTCCAGCCGCTGGGCTTCCTGTCGATATGCAGACTCGTCACCATCCTTGATGAGGCCGATGACAGTGGTGTCATCTGCAAACTTCAGGAGTTTGAAACCTAGGTGCGCTCAGGTGCAGTCCTTCCTGTAGAGAGAGAAGAGCAGCGGAAAGAAGACACAACCTTGGGGCGCCCCAGTGCCGATGCTGCGTGTGGATGAGGTGGCCTCCCCCAGCCTCACCTGCTGTGTCCTGCCCGTCAGAAAGCTGTAAATCCACTGGCAGATGGCAGGTGAGACGCTGAGCTGGAGAAGCTTGGATGTAAGGAGTTCAGGGATGATTGCGTTGAATGCTGTCCACGAACAGGATCCTCGCGTAGGTCCCTGCACTGTCGAGGTGTTCTAGGATGAAGTGCAGTACCATGTTGACTGCATCATCCGCAGACCTGTTCGCTCGGTAGGCAAACTTCAGGCGGTCCAGCAGGGGACCTGTGACGCTCTTGAGGTGGTCCAGCACGAGACGTTCAAAGAACTTCATGACCACAGATGTCAAGGCGACAGGCCTGTAGTCATTTAAACCTGAGATTGCAGGTTTCTTGGGGACTGGAATGATGGTGGAGCGTTTTGAAACAGGATGGTACTTCGCACAGTTCCAGAGATCTATTGAAGATCTGAGTGAAGACTGGAGCGAGCTGGTCCGCGCAGACTTTGAGGCAGGATGGGGACACGTGGTCTGGGCCTGCCGCTTTGTTAATATTTTGCTGTTTCAAGATGCGTCACACATCCTGTTCGCGGATGGTTAACGCGGAAGTCGGTGGAGTGATTGTGGTTGGTGATGCGGCTGGGTGAGTGTGGGGTGTGAAAGTGTCTTTTTCAAATCTGCAGTAGAAGGTATTCGTCGTTGGCTCGTGTGCTATTGTTCTCACCTTGGGGGGATAGTCGGTTGTAATTTGTCAGCGATTGGAATACATGCCAGACTGATTTTGAGTCATTAGCGCTAAACTGTTTTTCCAACTTTGCTGCATAGTTCCTCTTTGCATTGTTAATTTCTTTAGTCAGCTGGTTTCTAGCGCGATTATACAGGGCCCTGTCCCCGCTCTGATATGCGTCCTCCTTAGCTTGGCGACGCTGCTTAAGTTTGGCAGTGAACCACGGCTTGCTGTTGTTGAATGTGCGAAATGACTTTGTTGGTACACACACCTCTTCACAGAAACTGATATAGGATGTGACAGCGTCCGTATATTCATCCAGGCAGCCAGCTGAATTTTCAAAGACACTCCAGTCTGTGCAGTCTAAACAGCTTTGAAGTTCCATTCTTGCTTCATAGGTCCACTTTTTCACTGTTTTCACTGTAGGCTTCGCGCATTTAAGTTCTTGCCTCTATGTCGGTATTAAGTGAATTAAGCAGTGATCAGACAAGCCCCAGGGCTCCACGAGGTATAGCACGGTATGCGCTTTTTAGCGTAGTATAGCAGTGGTCTAAAGTATTATTTTCCCTGGTAGGACAGTCGATGGATGTGCTGCTTGTATTTAGGAGAATAATGAGGGGTGGGGCCGGGTGTTTTTTTTCAATTTCGTTGACTTGTTCGGCGAGCATTAACAGTGCGGCGTTCGTTTGTGCTTGAGGCGGAATATAGGTGCCAGCGAAAATGAATGATGCAAACTCACGCGGCGAGTATAATGGCTTACAGTTCAAAAACAGCGACTCCAAATGCGGGCTGCAGTGTGTGCTGAGCTCCGTGATGTCCGTACACCATTTTTCGTTGATATAGAAGCATATCCCGCCGCCTTTTGTTTTCCCCGATAACTCCGTGATTCGGTCTGCTCGGTGAAGATGAAAACCCGGAAGCATGACGGTGCCATCGAGTACAGTGTCACAAGGGCCAAGTCTCCCTAAAGCACATGGCGGCGGAACGTCCGATGTCTTTACTGGTCTTTATCAGAAGATGAAACTCGTCCATATTGTTGGGTAGGGAGCGTACATTCGCGAGGTGGATGGACAGAAACGCCAATCTGTATCCTCTCTTGCGGAGTTTCACCTGGATGCCGGCTCGCTTCCCTCTGTGGCGTCCCCTCCGTTTCCATGCGCCGAGGACCGCGGTCGCTTCTCCGGTGAGTAACTCCGGGAAAAAACTGAGCGGATTTGCGAAAGTTGGTGAAAGAAAGTCCGGAGTAGCCTCCTTGAAGGTTAGCAAGTCTCCCCTTGTGTAAGTGAGTCGTGTCATGTCTCCAAAGACGAACAAAAAACACAAAAACAATACTAGAGAGCGCGTAACTGAGGCGACCACACTGATAGGCGCCATCTTTGGCCGTTGTTAGGTAGCTAGGTTGTTGAAGGCTAGCTGGTTGGAAGTAAATTGTCACATTTGAGCCTTAACATATAATATTTCCAACACATTTGCCCACGGCCAAAACAAAACCGTAAAAATCCCAAACTGAACATAATCATAATTTTCTCATTTTCGTTTGGCAGTGGGCAAATAAAGGTCTTTCAAACAAATCTAGCTTTTTTAATTTTTATTTGTTGTTTTATATATAAATGTATATACATTTGTTTCAATAGTACAAATAAATGCTCCTTTTCATTTAAGCCTACCTCTTTTTATTTTGGTTTGTTTTGTCCATTGTTGACCCAAGAGAACGCATGCCAATCAAATGGAGAGATTTAAAAAAAAAATATCTCACTATATGTATTTTATTATTGGGTTGAAAAAATGTCAGGTTACTTTGTTTTATTTAAGTACATTTATAAGTGTGTACTTTTGTACTTAAAGGTGTCATGTTTTACCAAACCAACTTTTTCTAGTATTTGGGATGTAATATTGGCTCTATGGTGTCTCAGCAAACACATGAAATATGAGTTCCAGACGTTTTTCAGCCGAGAGGCCTGAAATCAGATTATTCGAATTTCTCAAGTTTACCTACGACACTAGCGAAGAGCTCCGCCTACCTCGCTGTTCCGAGCCAGTGCTGTCAACATAACAAACGTGTGCTCTCACACGTGGGTCTTCTACACAGAGACAACCACAGTCAGAGGAAAGGGGGCGGTCTTAGCCAAATATGGACAAAGCGATACAGAACTAGGTGAAACAGAAGTAGCTGTTTCAGGACCCTTTTCTGGACACTCACTTATGACAAAACTCAGGTGTTTTTTTTTTAATGAAATTGACACTTTTGATACTAAATCCATGTTAGGAGTCACGCTATGGATGCCTAAATAGCCAAAATATAGGACCTTTAAGTAATGGAGTGGCTTCAGTACTTTAACTTTTCCCAGAGTTGTTTTTTGGACAACTACTTTTACTTAAGTACTGAATACCAGTACTTTTGACATCTCTGTTCATGACTAACTGAGGTATTTTGATTAACTTTGCTTCAGCTTTTTAAAAAAAGAAAAGAAAAAAAAAAGTGGGCATCTTAAACATGAACTGTTGTAATTTCGACACCTTTTTGAACAACCTTGGTGAAGGTCTGGTTGACCTGATTCGGATGTAAATACCCTCAAATAAAAGCTGAAAGTCTGCAGCAAGCACGTTGTTTGTTTCATTTCAAATACATTGTAGTCGTGTTTTAGCCAAAAAGATGATTCATGTCCCAGTATTTATGGACCTCACAAAAAGCAATTATCAGTGCTGCTAGTAACATAAAGGTGAAGTTCATAGAGTGAACTTTATGCATAAGCCGAGCTCATTCCCATATGATTATGAACAGTAGACCTTTGCTGAGCCAAGGCACCTATTTTACCTTTGAAAAATCTTATGGTTAACTACCAAACAAAAATAGCATAAAATGTATGAAAACTGAAGTCTTGTCTAATTTAGTCACAAATGTTTGAAAACTGGGCTGGTTTCGTTGAACACAAAGCTGATACATTTGCAGGAAGACAACTTATTGTGTTTTATGAATCGTAACAGGTGGATACACAGCTTTATCTTTTGCCATCCAATGAAAGGGCATTTAATTGTTCTGACACGAAACACTGCTGACATTTTGTGAACCGCTCCACACCTATTTAACACGCAAGCCACAGTCAAGAGTTTCAGAAATAAATTCACAAATACCAACCTAGCCTGACGTATAGCGAATGCACACACTCATAACACTATGGACAAGATCAAATGCAAGTGAAGAGCAATGTTTAGCTTGATTTTATACAACTACAGTGCTGTAATTAAAAAGAGCACCACAAATAATTCTGGGATGCAGCAGAATCTGCCGGCCGTACTTCCCATGATGCTTTTGCGCTGCCTACATCGCAAGGACCGTCACTGTAAAGCACAGTTCCTAATGCTTTAGCCAAGAAATTGCCCATTTCCACCATCTCCTCAATGGTTCATGGGTTGTTGTTGTTGTCAAGCAGAGCACACCAGCCTTTTGTTGGCATGCACTTACGTAGAGTGTGTCGATGGTGACCTCAAGTGGACAAATAGAGTATGTGCACCTGTCTACAGTAACCCCTACTAACATTGATTTGCAGAGATGAAACTTTTACATTTTTATAAATATTATGAGAGTCATTATGTAATTTGTGGATTCGTCTATTGTGGGGTTTTTCTGGAACGTAACCCCCTCGATAAACGAGGGATTACTGTATACCATAACGTTAGACATTTTGTGCCCTGAAAAATGATTAACATTCACCATGAGCTTAATGTTTTACTTTTTGCCCTTGTGTGTCTCATCAATTGCATATTATGTCTGTTCGCAGCCAATAAGCAGCACGTGGTATGACTACTGGGGTTCTGATTATGGCACATATGGTTATTCTCCATACATGGGAGGGGTTGGTATCCCAGTGTCCAAACCGCCAGTTGCTGTTGAGAAGCCTGTGTCACAAGGGCTTTCAGTCTCCGTTTCACAAGGTGAGAAGATGGAAAATAATGTTTTTTCTGCTATGAATGTTTGTTTTTGATATTTTGGCATCGTTCGACTCACCCTGTCTGGTTTTACTCAGCACTGGATGCTCGATTAGAGGTGGGCTTGGAGCAGCAGGCTGAACTGATGCTGAAAATGATGGCAACATTACAAGCCGACTCGATTCTGCAAGCTCTAACGTCAAGCTCCTCCACGGGTAACCAGAGTATGACAAATACACAACAAAGAGCGCTCAGGGAATATGACTACTTCCTTCAAGGCATAAAAGTTTGTCATCTAAAAAATCAATGAGTGAACTGCTAAAATCTTAGATCATATGAAATTAGTTTCTTTGAAACTCAAACTAATTTGACCTCCAATTAGTTTGGAATTTGTTTCCTATGGGAATAATACAATTTTGTTCCAGGTTCACTGCCATCAACTATACATGCATCTAAAGTAACATTTTGTAATGTTAGCTTTCATGTAAGGGTAAATACTGTTTACAATGTCTTCTTAATGGCGGATGACAAAGGTGTAATACAGCTCATCTGCAAAGCAGCATGCACATCTAATTTTTTAACATACAGGTATTCGACATACATATGCAAAAGAAGCGTAAAAACGACACTCTACCCTATCTTCATCTGACTATTTGTGAGTCCACTTCATATAATTTATGGTTTATAAAAAACAGAAGACTACCCAATAATGAATCCTTTTTTTTTTTGCTAAATGAGGTGAAGTCTTGTGACATTCGCTGAGCTGTTGCATAAAATGCTGACATCTCTTGTGATGTCATGCATAATGGCATTTTGACTGCTGAAGTTTTGTGCAATTTTCAAGCCACAGCATTCCCATTCCTAAAATTGTGGTGAAATTCCTAATGTGGATATTTCACTTCAGTTGACTCCATTGTAAACAAATTGACTAAACTGCGACAGTGAAAACTTCACCACACTCCAATACTTATTTAGTTCCTGCAATTGGGGTGTGGCTGTCTGTATTCGTGCAAAATTTACGATAATTCATACTTTTTTTTTTTTGGTTTCCAGTTTGCCAGACCACCAACGGCACAGATGACTCTCTCTTGAGGGCTCTACAAGGAGGAGGCTCTCCTCCTGGCAGCACCCTCATAGTCCAACCCTCTTCCATTCCCATGCTGAGTGGTTGCTTCAACAAGCTCTTCTCCTTGCTTCAAGTCCACCATGTGCAGGTCGGGACTCTTTTTTGACTATGTAACATTAAAATGTTTTGATTTATTATACATATTATAATCCCTGCTAGACACATGCAAGCATGCGAGGAAGGATTTCAGAGTGAAAGGGGCGCGCAAACAGTGCTGCCCCTGTTAAACTGAGGGAGGGGAGTGGTGCCTTGCTCAAGAGCACCTTGACAGTAGCCAGGCAGCAGACTAGCATCTCTCCAACAACGAGTTGCCATTTCTACATTTTGTCAGCAGCAGGACTAGAACCGTGACCCGCCGGTTCCAAACAATTATCTTCTCAATATGCAATGTATTAAAATAAATTAACACACGCCTTTTTTTTTTAAACATCTAAACCAATGTTTTTAACACCACACACTGTTAAGATGACCAACACAGTGCACCACACACACACAATATGTCCACATAGTCTCCTCCCCAAACCAGAATTCTGTCATTGTACCAAGACCTACCTAAGAGTGTGGTAACTACATTGCGGATAAAAAAAAAAATGTGAATAATGTGAGGCACAATGTACAAACACAACACAAACAGTCGCTCTTCTATTTTTGTCTAGCAACTGCGTGAGCTTCGACCATGCTGAAAGGGTGGGATATGAGTTATTAAATTCAATCTTAGTATCAGTGTGTGTGTACCATGCTTTAGCCCCCCCCCCCCCCCCCCCCCCAAAAAAAAAGAACCTCTATTAGCTCCAAAACTGCAAAATGGAAAAGTTCTCAAATTGCCCATTTTCACAGGATACTGCAGTTTATCCCTCCATCCATTTTCTGTACCACTTCTCCTCACTAGGGTTTCGGGCATGCTGGAGCCTATCTCAACTATCTTCGGGTGAGACGCAGGGTACAGCCTGACCTGATCGCCAGCCAATCACAGGGCACATATAAACAAACCGTTCACACTCACATTTACACCTACGGACAATTTAGAGTCTTCAATTAACCTACCATGCATGTTTTTGGGATGTGGGAGGAAACCGGAGTACCCGGAGAAAACCCATGCAGGCACGGGGAGAACATGCAAACCCCACACAGGCGAGGCCGGATTTGAACCCTGGTCCTCAGAACTGTGAGGCGGATGGGCTAACCAGTCGCCCACTGCAGTCTAATCCTTGACAAATCCAAAACACCTCTGCTCTCAGTTGGAGTCCTTGCTGCAGTTGTGGATAACACTGAGTCTCAACACAAGCGGCAGTGAAGATAACGGATCAGACATCTTCTTGTTTAATTCCTGTCGAGTACCCACCATTCCACTCAACCAAGGTCAGGACTGCTGTCCATCACCACTCCATCACCTGTGATTTTGTGCTCTTCCTAGCAGAGGTGGTTGGACAGTGATTAAGTTATGTTGTTTTTTTTTTGGTTTGTTTTTCTGTGTGTCTAGCATCTATTAGCAGTTTTCTCACTGTGCTGGCGTGGTACCCCAACGCCTCCCTGAGAACTTGGTGCCTGGTGCTCCATTCATTGACCCTGATGACTAACATGCCTTACGGTCAGTATTTTATCTTTTTTAGTATAATTAGTGTATTTACTGTATATAAAGTCACTGATACCAATCAACTTGTCACCTGATCATCCTGGCTCTTTTTGTTTCATTGAAGTGAGTAAACATTATCACTACATTGTTTTGTTAAATAATGTTTCATTATGACTATTAATCCGAAAGTATTATTTTTCATTATTCACTATGCAGAATCTTTGGCTATAGTTGCAGTAATGTTACAAATTAATCACATAAGGCTCTAAATGACAAACCATTCAACCTTATCAGCCACATTAAATCAAATTCTCACTTGAAAATGTACCTTTATGGCAAGCTGATCAGGAGAATATTGAAATAATTTCTATTGACAATAGGTTATTAAAACACGATCACCAGAGAGATTAGTTGTGAATACAGATTAAACTAGAATAGTCTTAAATACAGAACAGACCTTTCCCAAGGTTGTTGAAAAAGGAGGGGGGGAACGAATCCTCGAGAGAGAAAATTTTTTGTCCAACGACGTTAAAGCAAGCAGCATTTTCCTGACTACTGCATGTGCTATGACAAGAACAAGGCAGTAGATGGCAGTTAATTGCCTTGATCCTCAACCCAAAGAGACAGGGATTTATTGCTAAGAGCTAGTTAACTTGCGTCGTGACTGAAACAGCAAAAAGGAAATAGTCTTCTAATACTTATAAAAGTAAAAAAATTTGCGCAGCGCTGCATTTACTACATTACTATACTCCTTATCACACACACACATTATATATACACTGAACAAAAATATAAACGCAACACTTGTTTTTGCTCCCATTTTTTTGTGAGTTGGACTCAAAAGATCTGAAACTTTTTCTACATACACAAAAGGGCATTTCCCTCAAATATAGTTCACAAATCTGCCTAAATCTGTGTTCGTGAGCATTTCTCCTCGCAGGTGTGCCATATCAAGATGCTGATTAGACAGCATGATTATTTCACAGGTGTGCCTTAGGCTGTCCACAATAAAAGGCCACTCTGAAATGTGCAGTTTTATTTATTGTGGTGTCTGGGGTGTCAGAATACCAGTCAGTATCTCGTGTGACCACCATTTGCCTCACGCAGTGCAAAACATCTCCTTCACATAGAGTTGATCAGGTTGTTTATTGTGTCCTGTGGAATGTTGGTCCACTCCTCTTCAATGGCTGTGTGACGTTGCTGGATATTGGCAGGAACTCAAGTCGGTTACGGCAACAGTCAGGTCAAGGCCCCGATGAGGATGACGAGCATGCAGATGAGCTTCCCCGAGACGGTTTCTGAGAGTTTGTGCAGGAATTATTTGGTTCTGCAAACTGAATGTTGCAGCAGCTGTCCGGGTGGCTGGTCTCAGACAATCTTGGAGGTGAACATGCTGGATGTGGAGGTCCTGGGCTGGTGTGGTGACACGTGGTCTGCGGTTGTGAGGCCAGTTGGATGTATTGCCAAATTGCCTGAAGAAATGAACGTTCAATTCACGGGCAATAACTCTGGTAGGCATTCCTGCTGTCAGCATTCCAATTGCATGCTCCCTCAGAACTTGCGACATCTATGGCATTCTGTTGTGTGATAAAACTGTGCATTTCAGAGTGGCCTTTTATTGTGGCCAGCCAATGGCACACCTGTGCAATAATAACCTGTCTAATCTAATCAGCATCTTGATATGCCACACCTGTGAGGTGGGATTGATTATCTTGACAAAGGAAAAATGCTCACTAAGATTTGTGAACAATATTTGGCCTTTTGTGTTTTTAGAAAAAGTTTTAGATCTTGGAATCCAGCTCACAAAAACTGGGAGCAAAAACAAGTGTTGCGTTGATATTTTTGTTCAGTGTGTGTGTGCGTGTATATATATCTATCTATATATATATATATATATATATATATATATATATATATATATATATATATATATATATGTGTATATAGATATATATATGTGTATATAGATATATATATATCTATATATATATATCTATATATATATATATATATATATATATGTGTGTATATGTATATGTGTATATATATGTGTATATATGTATATGTATATATATGTATGTGTATGTATATGTATGTATATATATATGTATGTATATATATGTATGTATCTATATGTGTATTTACATGTATATATGTATATATATATATATATACGTATATACATATATATGTATATATATATATATATATATATATACGTATATACATATATATATGTGTATATGTATATATGTATATATATGTATATATGTATATGTGTATATATGTATATGTGTATATATGTATATATATTGTATGTATATATATTTTTGTCTGAAACCGAAAATACACTTTTGGGCTAAAACATTTCTGCGGCTGAAATCTCAGTGCATCACTACTTATATTGTAACACAAATGGTGAAAGGGGTATCGGTAAATACTAATAATAAAGACTAATGCTAAAAACACATCTGAACTTTCAGCCTCAAGTAATGGGATGAGCACTCAAGAAAGCACAGCACATCAGATGGTGTCCGATCCTACGCTGGTTCATGTCCTGGTGCGTTTCCTATCTGGCAGTAACACCAATGGAACGAATCAGCATAGCTCTCAAGTTGGACCCACTGCCACTCAAGCTATGCACGAGTTTTTGAGTCGATTGCAGGTGCATCTTTCTTCCACTTGTCCGCAAATGTTCAGTGAGTTCCTGCTCAAACTCCTGCACATCCTGTCGACTGAAAGGTATGTGGTCATTTCTCACGGGATGTTATGTATTGCTGAATTGTTTCTCGGCCTTAAGGAACTTGAACACCATCTTGAACTTTCAGGGGACCGTTCCAGTCAGGTCAGGGCCCACTTGATGCGCAGGTGAAGCTGTTGGAGTTTACTTTAGAGCAAAACTTTGAAGTGGTGTCTGTGGTCACCATCTCCTCAGTCATTGAGTCTATAACATTCCTGGTTCACCACTACATCACCTGCTCTGAGAAAGTTGTCTCACGCAGTGGCTCTGATAGCTCTGTGGGCGCTCGCGCTTGTTTTGGTGGGCTTTTTGCCAACATTATACGACCAGGAGATGCAAAGGCTGTCTGTGGTGAAACGACCCGTGACCAGCTGATGTTTGACCTCCTTAAGCTGGTCAATGTGCTGGTGCAGCTGCCTTTGTCAGGGGACAGAGAGTTCAGCGGTCGGCTGCCAGTGGCTGGCGGTGGGGCAGCTGATAGTGTGTCCGATGAAGTGAAGGTTTGCGGAAGCAAAGAAAGTGTGGCTGGAGGATCGACATCTAGTCAGGGTCCGTCTGCTGGTGTTGCTGATCTGGTACTGGCCAACCAGCAGATAATGAGTCAGATCTTGTCTGCACTGGGCCAGTGCAACAGCAGTGCCATGGCCATGATTATCGGTAAGATTAACCAACTGGGAATTTTCAACAAAATAAGCATTTCTTTAACTTTTCTTTTACATTAACGTGGCTTATTCTCCACTAATCTGACATCCTCTTTGGTCTTCAGGAGCCAGTGGTCTCCATCTAACCAAACATGAGAACTTCCACGGGGGTCTCGATGCCATTTCAGTTGGTGATGGCCTTTTCACAATCCTCACCACCCTCAGCAAGAGGGCTACGTCTGTTCAGGTCATGTTGCAACCCATCCTCACATACATGGCCTGTGGATACATGGGTCGACAGGTGAGCATAGCACTGCTGTGTTTGGCTGTGTTTGTCATAGAAATATATATATATATGTTGTGGAAACCAGAAGTTTCATCCACAATATTAAAAAAATATGCACTTTTTATGCCAATTAGGATTATTAAAAATAGTTCACTTTGATAAATGCTAGATTAATGAGAGAAGGATTTTTTTTTTGACAATTTTTAATTACTTCCTTCAAAGTCAGAAGTTTACATAGTTGGGTTACTATGCCTTTAAACACTTTGGGAAAACCCAGATGATGATTTCATGTCTTTGGAAGATCCTGATAGGTTTATTGACAAAATCTGAGCAAATTAGACACACCTGTGCATATATTTGAAGGCACACCTGAAACACAGCTTCTGTGTGTAACATCATGGGAAAGTCAGAAGTAGTCAACCAAGATTTCAATGCCTGAATGTGCCACATTCATCTGTTCAAACAGTTATATACTAGTATAAACACCATGGGAATGACCGGCCCTCATACCACTCAAGAAGGAAACCGGTTCTCTGTTCCAGAAATGAATGTGCTTTGGTCCGAAATGTGCATATCAACCCAAGAACAAAAGCAAAAGACCTGAAGATGCTGGCTGAAGCTGTTAAGAGTGTATGATTATCCACAGTGAATCAGAGTCAGAATCAGAATCATCTTTATTTGCCAAGTATGTCCAAAACACACAAGGAATTTGTCTCCGGTAGTTGGAGCCGCTCTAGTACAACAGACAGTCAATTTACAGAACACTTTGGAGACATAAAGACATTGACAAAAAACAACAACAAACAACAATTGTGCAAAAAGATGCAGAGTCCTCTAGCACTTAGAGCAGTTCGAATGGCTAATATCGCAATAGTCCGGTGTAATGACCATTGTGCAAAGGGCACTGAGACTTCAAGGAGTGTATGCGGTTTAAAGTGACGAGTAGTGCGATAATCTGGGACAATGGTTGTGCAAATGTTACAGATACTCCTCAATCAGTGTGCAAATGGAGCAGATGCTACTCTGGCATGAGTGGCCACTATATGCAAAACGAGTACTAGACCGACATGGGCTGAAAGGTGACTCTGTCAGGAAGAAGCCGTAACTCCAAAAGAATCAAGTCAGATTACAATTTGTAAATCCACACAGGGGCAATGCCTTAAATTTTGGAGACATGTCCTGTGGTCTGACGAAAGTAAAATTGAATTGTTTGGCCATGGTGAGCATCGTTACGTTTGGCGAAGAAAGGAGGAGGCCTCCAAGCCTGAAAACACCATCCCAGCTGTGAAATACGGGTGTGTCATATTATGTTTTGCCCAAGTAGGGACTGGGGTACTTAAAAAAAAAAAAAAAAAAAAAAAAAAAAAAGGATTGCATCAGGAGGAAATAACATTATGGGGAAATACTGAAGCAAGATCTCAAGACATCAGCCAGAAAGTTAAAGCTTAGGTGCAAATAGGTCTTTCATATGGACAATAACCCAAAGCAAAACACCAAACTGGTTACAAAGTGGCTCAAGGATAACAAAGTCAATGTTTTGGAGTGGCCATCGCGAAGCCTTGATTTCAATCTTTTGAAAATGTATGGGTGGCCTTGAAAAGGTATGTGCGGGCAAGGTGGCCTACAAACTTAGCTCAGTTACACCAGTTCTATCAGAGGAGTGGGCCAAAATTCCTGGCAACTATTGTTAGAGGTTTGTGGAAGGATATCCAAATTGTTTGACCCAAGTCATACAATTTATAGGCAATGGTACCAATTACTAATGCAATGTATGTTATTAACATCTGACTTTGTCATGAAAAATTGTCAGAAAAATCCTCTCATCCTGGCATTTAGCAAATAGAAATAATTTAGGTAATTGTAATTGACCTAAAACAGGACAAGTTTAGTCTGGTTTCATGTGAGACAGTGAAGAAAAAAAAAAAGCATGTGTGTCTTTTAGGGATGTCCCGATCCAATCACGTGATTGAAAATCGGGGTTGATCACATGATTATAAACTGATTGAGATTGGGTAAAAAGATTCGTTTTATTCATTTTCTGACATTTTAAATGTCACAAAGAGACAAAATAATCCAAATGTACAAAGACACAGTAATGGCTTCATTTTGTATTACACAATGTAACTTTTCTGGGTTTATTAAAATTTTTTTTTTTTAGTACGTGTATAAGCATCTGTGAAAGAGACACGCTCCGTGTGTTTGTGTGTGTGCGTGCACGTGATTAATTCTATTGGCCCGTTGCACCACACCAACCGCCCACACTAGGCCCAAGTTGAAAGACACTGTATTTCTAAATCAGTCTGCATAGCCTAATATGCAGTGGGTACGGAAAGTATTCAGACCCCCTTAAATTTTTTACTTTTTTATATTGCAGCCATTTTCCTAAAATAATTTAAGTAAATTTTTTCCACATCAATGTACACACAGCACCCCATATTGACAGAAAAAAACCGGAATTGTTGAAATTTTTAGAGATTTATTAAAAAAGAAAAACTGAAATATCACACAGGCTTAAGTATTCAGACCCTTTGCTCAGTATTGAGTAGAAGCACCCTTTTGAGCTAATATGAGTCTTTTTGGGAATGATGCAACAAGTTTTTCACACCTGGATTTCAGGATCCTCTGCCATTCCTCGCAGATCCTATCCAGTTCTGTCAGGTTGGATGGTGAACCTAGGTGGGCAGCCATTTTCAGGTCGTTCCAGAGATGCTCAATTGGGTTTAAGTCAGTTCAAAAACAGTCACGGAATTGTTCTGAAGCCACTCCTTCGGTATTTTAGCTGTGTGGTTTGGGTCATTGTCTTGTTAGAAGGTGAACCTTCGGCCCAGTCTGAGGTTCTGAGTACTCTGGAGAAGGTTTTCATCCAGGATATCCCTGTACTTGGCCGCATTCATCTTTTCTTCGATTGCAACCAGTCTCCCTGTCGCTGCAACTGAAAAACACACCCACAGCATGATGCTGCCACCACCATGCTTCACTGATGGGACTCTATTGGACAAGTGATGAGCAGTGCCTGGTTTTCTCCACACATGCCACTTAGAATTAAGGCCAACAATTTCTATCTTGGTCTCATCAGACCAGCGAATCTTATTTCTCACCATCTTGGAGTCCTTCAGGTGTTTTTTTTTGTTAAGCAAACTCCATGCGGGCTTTCATGTGTCTTGCACTGAGGAGATGCTTCCGTCGGGCCACTCTGCCATAAAGCCCCGACTGGTGGAGGTCTACAGTGATGGTTGACTTTCTAGAACTTTCTCCCATCTCCCGACTGCATCTCTGGAGCTCAGCCACAGTGATCTGTGGGTTGTTCTTTACCTCTCTCACCAAGGCGCTGCTCCCCCGATTCCTCAATTTGACCGGACGGCCAGCTCTAGGAACGTCTTCCATTTCAGGATTATGGAGGCCACTGTGCTCTTAGGAACCTTAAGTGCAGCCGAACCTTTTTTGTAACCTTGGCCAGATCTGTGCCTTGCCACAATTCTGTCTCTGAGCCCTTCAGGCAGTTCCTTTGATCTCATAGTTCTCATTTGACATGCACTGTGAGCTGTGAGGTCTTATACAAGTGTGTGGCTTTCCTAATCAAGTCCAATCAGTATAATCGAACACAGCTGGACTCCAATGAAGGTGTAGAACCATTTTAAGGATGATCAGAAGAAATGGACAGCACCCGAGTTAAATATGAGTGTCACAGCAAAGGGTCAGAATACTTGTGATATTTCAGTTTTTCTTTAATAAATCAGCAAAAATTTCAACAATTGTTTTTTTCTGTCAATATGGGGTGCTGTGTAAATTAATGAGGAGAAAAATGAACTTAAAATTATTTTAACAAAAGGCTGCAATATAACAAAGAGTGAAAAATTTCAGGGGGTCTGAAAACTTTCCGTACCCACTGTAAATCCATCTCGCTGAACGTCGTCGTCAATGAGTCGAGAGAACGTCAGGGAGCTTAGCAATTGTGACACATTTAAACGACTTAACTTTAAATAGAAGCTTCACAATTATTTTGTGACAAGCAAGCTTGTGGTCATAAATCAATAGTGTCGTTTGTGGATGAGGAGAGCCACGCACGTGCTGTATCCCACCAACTCTGTAGCTGCATGGACGGTCATTATAGCCTTAAGACTCGGTAAACTAATAAATAACAATGTAAATGTTTACCATGAGCTCAGAGTGACCCCCCCACTCTATGTTAAAGCTTATATGATTCAACCAAATTGGTGGTCTTTGCATCCCCAGGAAGTATAATGGCGAAATGCACCATGAGAAATATTTAGTTAGCATCCTGCACATCTGTAATTTGCTTAATGTTAACACTCTAATAGCATAAATGTCATGTCTATATTTCCTGGATTTGCCAACATTATGTCAAAAACGCACTCCTATTTTTTTTATTTATTGTAAGTTGTCTGAGTTGAGCCAATACACATTTTGGGTAGTTCAATATGTGTACTGTATATGTATATACATGTACGTGTCCACCAACGGGTTCGGGGATTGCCGCCACGACAGGCACCGACCACCTTACGGCCACAGCTCCGGTCGGCCGCCTCAGCAATGGCGGCGCGGAACATGGTCCACTCTGACTCGATGTCCCCCGCCTCCCCCGGAACATGAGCAAAGTTCTGTCGGAGGTGGGAGTTGAAACTCCTTCTGACAGGGGATTCCGCCAGACGTTCCCAGCAGACCCTCACAATACGTTTGGGCCTGACACGTCGGACCGGCATCTTCCTCCACCATCGGAGCCAACTCACCACCAAGTGGTGATCAGTTGACAGCTCCGCCCCTCTCTTCACCCGAGTGTCCAAGGCATGCGGCCGCAAGTCCGATGACACGACCACAAAGTCGGTCATCGAACTGCGACCTAGGGTGTCCTGGTGCCAAGTGCATGTGTGGACACCCTTATGCTTGAACATGGTTTTCATGATGGACAATCCGTGATGAGCACAGAAGTCCAATAACAGAACACCGCTCGGGTTCTGATCGGGGGGGCCGTTCCTCCCAATCACGCCCTTTCAGGTCTCACTGTCATTGCCCACGTGAGCATTGAAGTCCCTCAGCAGAACGATGGAGTCCCCAGCGGGAGCGCTCTCCAGCACCCCCTCCAAGGACTCCAAAAAGGGTGGGTACTCTGAACTGCTGTTTGGTGCATAGGCACAAACAACAGTCAGGACCTGTCCCCCCACCCGAAGGCGGAGGGAGGCTGCCCTCTCGTGAACCCCAACGTACAGGCGCCGAGCCGGGGAGCAATAAGTGTACCCACACCTGCTCGGCGCCTCTCACCGTGGGCAACTCCAGAGTGGAAGAGAGTCCAACCCCTCTCGAGAGGACTGGTACCAGAGCCCAAGCTGTGCGTGGAGGAGAGTCCGACTATATCTAGTTGGAACTTCTCGACCTCACACACCAGCTCGGGCTCCTTCCCTGCCAGAGAGGTGACATTCCACGTCCCGAGAGCCAGCTTCTGTAGCCGGGGATCGGATCGCCAAGGTCCCCGCCTTCGGCCACCGCCCAGCTCGCACTGCACCCGACTCCTATGGCCCCTCCCACAGGTGGTAAGCCCATGGAAGAACTAGTTGCATGCATTTCTCTGGTGTCCTTTTGGCCCATTCCTCCACATAAGCAGTCTTCAAATCTTGAAGGTTCCGTGGGCTTCTTTTATGGGCCTTTTTTTTTTTTTTCCCGAGCGATGGGGTCTTGCGTGGTGAGCGTGCATACAGGCCATGGCGGCGGAGTACATTACTCACTGTTTTCCTTGTGACAACAATACCTGCAAATTCCAGGTCTTTTTGAAGCGCTCCATAGGTGTTGCTTGGCTCTTGAATAACTCTTCAGATTTTTCTTTGCACTCTGTCAGAAATATTGCGAGGAGCACCTGATTGAGGCAAATTTATGGTGGTATGATTGGCTTTCCACTTGCGTATTATGGCGTCAACTGTGCCCACTGGAACATTCAGAAGCTTAAATATGCGCCTGTAACCAATGCCATCATCATGTTTTGCAACAATTACTTTGCAATGGTCTTGAGACTGCTCATTGCCCTTACCCATCATGAGATGTGACTTGACTCACACCTTGTCAATGAGACCTTTTTGTGGGCCATCAACTCGGACTGAACCAGCTGATATTAATTTGCTCTGACAAAGGGCTGCATTGCTGTTTGATTTTTTGATAGATTTTAGGTGTTCTCTTGGCTTTCCATGCCTTTTTGCACCTCCCTTTCTTCACGTGTTCAATACTTTTTCCCTGTGTCATTTCACATTTTTGCACACAATTTAATATCTGAGCTTATTTGTTCTACTTTCTTTGAATATCTGGATTACTTGTTTTTCTTAGCAGCTTGTGAAATTTTCAGGTCAATAGGATCTTTGGAAGTATATTTAGTGAGAAAAATGGTGATGTTAAATACTTATTTCAGCCGCTGTGTATACATACACATACAGTTTGTACGTATATTAGCTTAAATTTGGATCCACGCTCTTTTAAAAATGTATGCATTGTCGAGGTATCGGATTGGGACTTGGTATCGGCAAATCCTTAAAATCAAAGACTCGGACTCTGGTGCAAAAAAATGTGATCAGGACATCCCTAGTGTCTTTTTATATAGTCTGTGTAAACTTGTGGTTTCAACTGTATATTTGGCCCACTTTTTAGGGTTCTCTTTCCACTTGTCAGCTGTCTGAGCCTCTTTTGTGGTTCATTCTGCGAGTGTTGGATACTAGTGAGGCTCTCAAAGCCTTCCATGACATGGGTAGGTAGAACCACAGATCCACAGCCATACTGACTGAACTTTGTTTATTATGTCTACCTTCTAATCATCAATCCATGTTAGTTCTCAACATGCAGGGTCATAACACTTCCTTGTCCCTAACCAGGTGGCGTACAGTTGATTTGTAACAACATGGTGACTAGCACAAGGGCCATAGTGAACACTGCACGCAGTATGGTGTCCACCATTATGAAGTTTTTAGATTCAGGTCCAGGAAAGGCATCAGACGGCAACCTCAAATCCCGAGTGATGACGTCAGAGCCTGACAACGCAGAGGGACTCCACAACTTTGCCCCGTTAGGTGCTTCAATACAGTTCCACAATGACATCTGGGACTGTACAACATGAAATCAATTTGAAGTGATCTGTCTTTTCTCAGGTACAATTACATCCAGTAGCCCAACAGCGCAGCCGGCAGAAGTCCTGCTTCAAGCTACGCCGCCTCACCGCCGAGCTCGTTCTGCAGCCTGGTCCTACATCTTCCTTCCAGAAGAGGCTTGGTGTGACCTCACCATTCATCTCCCTGCTGCTGTGCTGCTAAAGGAGCTACACATTCAGCCACATCTTGCTTCTTTAGCTAGTAAGTCATGCCCTGCTCAATAATACAACCCCAATTCCAATGAAGTTGGGACGATGTGTTAAACTGTTTGTTGTGTTAAAAAAGTTGGGACAGGTGGCAAAAAAGACTGAGAAAGTTGAGGAATGCTCATCAAACACCTGTTTCAAAAAGATGAACAGGCTAATTGGGAACAGGTGTGTGCCATGATCGGGTATAAAAGGAGCTTCCCTGAATTGCTCAGTCATTCACAACCAATTGCAAAGAATTTAGCGATTTCATCATCTACGGTCCATATTATCATCAAAAGGTTCAGAGAATCTGGAGAAATCACTGCATGTAAGCAAGGCCGAAAACCAACATTGAATGCCCGTGACCTTCGATCCCTCAGGCGGCACTGCATCAAAAACCGACATCAGTGTGTAAATAAAGGATATCACCACATGGGCTCAGGAACACTTCAGAAAACTAATGTCAGTAAATACAGTTCAAGGCTACATTCGTAACTGCAACTTGAAACTCTACAATGCAAAGCAAAAACCATTTATCAAAAACACCCAGAAACTCCGCCGGCTTCTCAGGGCGCATTATGTGGCGCATTATGAAGCGTAAAATACGACAACGGAGACCCCGGACTGTTGAGCTGCTGAAGCGGTACATCAAGCAAGAATGGGAAAGAATTCCACCTACAAAGTTTATACAATTAGTGTCCTCAGTTCCCATATGTTTATTGAATTTTGTTAAAAGAAAAGGTGATGTAACAGTGGTAAACATGACCCTGTCCCAGCTTTTTTGGAACGTATTGCAGCCATAAAAGTTAATGATTATTTGCTAA
This sequence comes from Phyllopteryx taeniolatus, assembly GCF_024500385.1. Lineage (NCBI taxonomy): Eukaryota > Metazoa > Chordata > Actinopteri > Syngnathiformes > Syngnathidae > Phyllopteryx > Phyllopteryx taeniolatus. Next base: position 3,055,715 of record NC_084512.1, read on the forward strand.
AAACAATCACGTTTATCAGTTTGAACATTAAATATCTTGTCTTTATAGTGTATTCAATCAAATATAGGTTGAACATGATTTCCAAATCATTGTATTCTGTTTTTATTTGTTTAACACAATGTCCCAACTTCATTGAAATTGGGGTTGTACAATATACTACAAACAGTTTCTGTATTTTCTCAAAATTATTCAAATCTCATTACAATTACAGTAATTAGCAATGAACCGATAAAACAAAAACAATTGAAATAGTTTAGCACAGCAATTATTACAAAAAAATCCATATTGGTTGGGCCTTAATTTTGAGTGTAACTATGTAAAGATGGAAAATGTTCTGCACTTAAGTTTTTAAGCAGCAAAAGCTAAGAATTTATTTAGCTGTTCTATTTTTTATCCTCACCAATTAGCATGCCCATCCTCCGTCTCCGTGGAGATCAGTGCTGATGGGGTAAACATGCTGCCACTCTCCACGCCAGTTATCACTAGTGGCCTCACCTACATCAAGATCCAGCTGGTGAAGGCTGAGGTTGCGTCAGCTGTATGTCTAAGGTTGCACCGGCCTCGTGATGCCAGCACCCTTGGTCTGTCTCAGATCAAACTCTTGGGTCTGACAGCATTTGGTAACACCTCCTCTGCAACAGTCAACAACCCTTTCTTACCCTCTGAGGACCAGGTCTCTAAAACGAGGTACCGAATACATTAGCATCAACTGGCAGTTCTATTTTTGTCACATGTACCTGATGGTAACCTTTGTCTTCTTTCTATACAGTATTGGTTGGCTGCGTCTTCTTCACCATTGCCTGACGCATGTCAGTGACCTGGAGGCCATGATGGCCAGTGCAGCAGCACCTACAGCTAATCTTTTGCAGACTTGTGCTGCACTGCTCATGTCACCTTACTGTGGTATGCACTCACCTAATATTGAAGCGGTGTTGGTCAAGATTGGCCTGCAGTCTACCCGCATTGGTCTTAAACTCATCGACATTCTGTTGAGAAACTGCGCTGCTTCCGGCACCGATCCGACCAGTGAGTGAACAGTTTTTTTTCTTTTCGTGCTCATATATGATACTCAGCTTTAGGGGTGAGCATTTCATGACATTTCTAGTACCTTTTACTAATTTAAATAAAATGTATTTCTTTTTTAATTAAAAAAAACTGTTGTTTTTCTTTCTTTCTAGATTTGAACAGTCCTCTGTTATTTGGTCGACTAAATGGGCTCTCCTCAGACTCAACTATAGACATTCTATACCAGTTGGGTACTACACAGGACTCAGGAACCAAGGACAGGTACTTGAAACACATGGCTTGTTTTAAATTAGGCTGTCCTTACTGTCTGATTTTGTTGTTCAGCTTTATTGTTAGAATGATGGATGAGAAACTGTTTTCTATCAAGGTGAGCTTCTAGAGAGGCTTTTAAACTGATCGTAAAAAGTGTCTGTTTATCCTTGTCATCCTTTACTGTCGCAGTGCGCCGTTTGTTGCATTTTAAGGCAGTTTGACCAATATCACTTGAAGGACAATGGAATGGATATTTTAATATTGTCCTGACTCATCATAGTGTGCTCTGAACTTTATCGTTCCAGAATCCAGGCTCTCCTCCAGTGGGTTCATGACTCTTCAAGGGTCGCAGCTCTAAAAATTCCCATGGGCTACTCGAGCAACAGTAGTGGCTCCTCTTCGTTGAGGGAGTATGGGCTCCTCATGCCCTCACCATCCCACCTCCACTGTGTAGCAGCCATTTTATGGCACAGCTACGAGCTGCCTGTTGATTACGACCTCCCGACACTCCTCAACCAAGAGCTATTTGAGTCAGTTTTTTTTTTTCACCAATATTGTTAAAATGATGCATATGTATAGTGACTAACACGATCTATTTGTGAGAACAATTTCTTATTTTTCTTTTCAACACATTTTTTTTCCATAAAATGTTCATTTATTTTTGACACAAAGAACCTTCCTGAACAACTTTAAGATTTAATGGTTTGTAACAAAATGTAAGAGATTTGTTTTCTCTTTAATCTGATGTTTTTTTTTACAGATTATACGTCCAGTATAACATTCCATAGTCTCTATATGTATGCAAATATCTATTGACAGTCTATTTTCTATGCACATTGCCAATTGTCTTTCTCAACTAGATGCTTATTCAATTCCACACATTTCCATCATTATCTAATTATATTTTTTTACTATTGTAATCCATATTTTGGAGTTTGCTCTTTTCATGCATATTAAAATCACCTCATAGATTTCATATTTAGAACATACTGCAACATGATCAAAATGATGGACCATCTTTAACAGCTGTAGTTGCATGTGACTCTGTATGTCGACATTGAAAGTCTAGCCCTGTAAATAGTAACATCATTAGGTGTTGTGACTGTGGTGCTTTTATTTTCCCTTAGACTCCTGTACAATTGGTCCATGTCTTTGCCTTGCGACATTGTGCTAAAGAAGGCTGTGGACAGCCTCCTGTGTTCCATGTGTCACATCCATCCAAGCTACTTCTCGTTGCTCATGTCATGGATGGGTATTGTATCAACGCCCAGCGCCAGTCACTGTCAAGCCCAGCAGCGCCAACTGGCCATGACTGATGATGGCAAAAAGCAGCATAACGCTAACACCACCACCACCACAGGACTTACAGATGACTCAAAGCATGCAAGACCTCCAGTGACTTTATCAGAGTCCCAGCTAACCACACTAGCAGCTGCCTCACAGTCTCCAGGAGCAATAGAGCAGCTGCTTGACTCGGGATTGCCTTCACTGCTTGTTCGCAGCCTTGCCCAATTCTGTGTCTGTCTACTCGCCAGTGCTGACCTGCCCCTGCCTGCTGCTCTGGCTGACAGGCGACATTACCAGTACCAGTCATGCTCCACATCTACAAACAGTCGTCCGCCTCTTGCCGCAGAGTTAGCTGCTCCAGTGCTGCGCTTCCTCACAGAAGTAGGGAACAGCCACGCCATGAAGGACTGGTTAGGTGGACCAGAGGTCAACCCTCTTTGGACGGCACTGCTCTTCCTACTGTGCCACTCCAGTGCAAGTGCCAACACAGGTTGTCTATCCATGGGCCAGGCCTCTTCTGGAGGTCCCTCCCCATCCCAGCCACACCCCTCAGGCTCACGTTTTTCCCTGGCATCTTCTTGCCAATCAGGAGGGCTCACCACCCAGCAGAGAACAGCTTTGGAGAATGCCACAGTGGCTTTCTTTCTGCAGTGCATCTCCTGCCACCCTAACAACCAGCGGCTCATGGCACAGGTAGGTTTTTGCGTTCCCCTTGATCATAGGCGGAACTAACGGCATGCCTAACTTGCACAGTGCTTATTTTCAACATTGCTGTATCTGTTTTTTGCTGGAGGTTCTTTGTGAGCTCTTCCAATCAGCACCTCAGCGAGGCAATGTGCCTATCTCTGGAAACATCTCTGGCTTCATACGAAGGCTGTTCCTGCAACTTATGTTGGAGGATGAGAAAGTCACCGTCTTCCTACAGTCCCCATGCCCGGTGGGTAGCTGGTTGTTCTTCAACATTTCTTAAGTCTTTCATAAGCTCTGTGTAGATAATGATTGAATTATATAAGAAACCTTTTTTTCTCGCCACAAAACAATTGGACTGCAAAGGAATTGACCCCATTCAACTATGTGTGTAGAGATGTCTTGTTAAATCAAAATTGTCTTTGGGGTCGTTGTCCGATTAAGACATATGAAGGACCTTTTTATTTATACATTTTCATAATCTGACAAACCCCAAAGCCAGAATCTGATAGCTACAATTTTCACAACTTTCTTAAAATTATTCCCACTCCTTCTCAACGGACCAAAATTTTCCAACAACTTTCAACCTTAATTAATATAAGGCTCAAGTTACTTTTAAATCAGACATTGTCACTACTTTCCCTGTCACTACTGTTCACCACGTACAGTCATATTCATCTCTGACCACATAGCGAGGAAACGGTATGCAATGCTGGCCACCCTTATTAGGTGGGCTGGCATATTCTATTTTTACCCAATCTGATCTTAAATTGTTAATTGTTGTCACAAAAGCTGTTTAATATTAAATTTTTCCAGTGCTAGCAATATATATATATATATATATATATATTTCTTTTTTAAATTAACAAAATCCGACCATTTTCCCTCCTAGTTGTAGCAGTTGCCGTTATGATTTGATTGTATTAAATTTTGCACGCTAAAAGAGGGAATTGCAACTCACGAGGTCATCTGTACAGTTAAAATTTACCAAGCCACGTTGTTGCTGTTGAGATTGATTTTACCACAAGGACATTGGAATTTGGGATTCTACACTAAAGCCCAATACATCAATGATTTTAAGGTTGGCTGACATAAGCAAAGCAAATTTATTGATATAGCTCAATGTATCTCAATGTGCTTTACATGATTAAAAGCATTTAAAAAGAAAGGGAAAAAAACCGCTTATAAACATTTTGAAACAAAAATAATAAAATAAAAATACAATTAAAACAGCATACAGTGCAAGAAATATCATTTAAAAGTGGAAATGCTCAAGAAAGCATGGGAAAAAATAAGTTTTTAACCTCGACTTAAAAACATGCACACTTGGGGCTGACGTCACTTCTGTTGGCAACTTATTCCATTTGTGTTCCACTATTTGACCTGAGTCTGTCGATCTCAGAGCCCTACTGGGTTTATATTCCATTAGCATTTCATTCATGTATTCAGGACCTAAATTGTTTAGTGATTTATAGAACAGTAGCAGAACTTTAACATCTATTCTAAAACTGACTGGAAGCCAGTGTAAAGACTTTAGAATTAGAGTAATATGCTCGGACCTCTTTGTTCTGGTCAGAACCCGAGATGGAGCATTCTGAATGAGCTACAGCTGTTTAATGCTCTTTTTTTGGGGGGAGTCCAGTCAGAAGACCATTACAAAAGTCAAGTCTACTTGAGATAAAAACATGGATGAGCTTCTCCTGGTCTGCTCGACACATGCAAGCCTTCACTCTGGATATGTTATTCAGATGGGAGAAGGCAGTTTTAGTAATTGATTTGATATGACTGTTGAAAGTCAGGTCGGAATGTTATCAGAACACCAAGGTTTCGGACTTGGTCTTTGGTTTTTAAAGAGAGTGACTCCAGGTATTTACTAACAGCAATCCTCTTTTCTTTATTGCCGAAAACAATTATCTCAGTTTTGTTGTGGTTTAATTGAAGAAAATCTTGGCTCAACCAGATATTTATGTTTTAGACAGTGACACAACACCTCAATTGAACTGTAGTCATCTGGAGACACTGCTAGATATAACTGTGTGTCATCTGCATAGCTATGATAGTCAAAATTTAAGAATTTGACCCAAGGGTAGCATATACAGGCTGAACAGGAGGGGTCCAAGAACTGACCCTTGAGGGACCCCATTGGTCATTGCCATTCAATGAGATTGAACACTTCCAATGGTTAAAAAATAACTCCTTTCCTCCAGGTAGGGCCTGAACCATTTAAGGACTGTTCCATTTAGTCCTACCCCTGTTTCCAACCAGTTCAGCAGTATATTATGATCTACCGTATCAAAAGCCGCAATGAGGTCCAACAAGACCCGAATTGACACCTTTCCCGAGTCAATTTTCAACCTTATATCATTTAGCACTTTGATAAGAGCAGATTCTGTACTGTGATGAGTTCGGAACCCTGATTGAAATTTGTCAAAAAGTCCATTTTAAGTTCAAGAAATTGCTGAGTTGGTTAAAAAGAATTTTCTCAACAAAGTTGGCTATGAAAGGGATATTTGAGATGGGTCTATAGCTTGCTAACATGGAACCGTCCAGCGTTCTATTTTTTATCAGAGGCTTAATGGCAGCTACTTTAAGAGCTTTATGAAACTCGCCTGACTGAAGTGAGCAATTATTATTATTATTTGCTGCAAATCAGCTAGCACAGACTTCGCAATATCTTTGAAAAGTCAGATGGCATTGAGTCAAGACAGCTCGTTGGTGGTTTCAGCTGCTGAACCGTTTTCTCTACAGTTTTTATGGTCAGCTGTATCAAATTCTGACATGATTATAGAGTTTTTCCTGGGTGGCTTCAGATGTAGTATCATTTTGCTGATTTGTGATGGATTGTACTTTTTGACTAAAATAACAGGCAAATTCATTCCATTTATCTGCTGTTAGGAGTTCTGGAACTATCTGATTGGGGGGGTGAACTTGTCCACCACAGCAAACAGAGTGCGAGTATTGTTGAAGTTCTTACTGATGATTTGAGAAAAGCTTTGCTGTCTAGCCCTGACTAACTCTTGGTTAAAATTACAAAGACTTTGTCTGTAGAGGTCATTTGTAGTTTAGTTTTTCTCCACTTAGGTTCTGCTTTCCTCCACTTTGATTTAGAGGTCTTTACCATCATTGTGCTCCTCCACGGTGTTCTATGTCACCTCAAGATGGTCTTCGTTTTAATAGGAGCGACAGCATTCATGACATTTGAGATTTTACTGGTGAAATTATCCAAACGTTCATCGACTGTCTCAGCATTCCTAGTTTGTGGCACAACAGTGGTCTCCATAAACTTAGTGGCGGTACTCTCATTTATGTATCTTTTCTTAATAGACATAGATGTCTGAACTTTTGGAAGAATCTGTAATTCAAAGAATACACAAAAATGGTCAGAAATAGCCATATCCTTAATGTCAATTGATAGAATTTCAACATCCTTAGAGATGACCAGGTCTAAGATGTGACCTTGAGTGTGGGTTGGACTCTTAATATGTTGAGAGAGGTCAAATGTGTCCCGTATAGCAGAGTTCTTTAGAATTATTTTTTTTTCCATGTTATTGTCAACACGAATGTTAAAGTCTCCCGTTGTGACAAAATAGTTGTAGTCAGTACAAATAACGGACAGCAGTTCTGAAAAGTCCTCCATACATTTTCTATTGTACAACCCCAATTCCAATGAAGTTGGGACGTTATGTTAAACATAAATAAAAACAGAATACATCCATTTTCTGCCGCTTATCCGAGGTCGGGTCCCGTGGGCAGTAGCTTTAGCAGTAGCTTCCCTCTCCCCAGCCACTTCATCCATCTCTTCCGGGGGGATCCCGAGGCGTTCCCAGGCCAGCCGAAGGATGTAGTCTCTCCAGCGTGTCCTGGGTCGTCCCCGGGGTCTCCTCCCGGTGGGACATGCCCGGAACACCTCACCAGGGAGGGGTCCAGGAGGCATCCGAATCAGATGCGCCAGCCGCCTTATCTGGCTCCTCTCGATGTGGAGGAGCAGCGGCTCTACTCGGAGATCCTCCCGGATGACCGAGCTATTCATCCCATCTCTAAGGGAGAGCCCGGACAGCCTGCGGAGGAAACTCATTTCCGCTTGTATCCTGGATCTTGTTCTTTCGGTCACGACCCACAGCTCGTGACCATAGGTGAGGGTCAGAACGTAGATCGACCGGTAATTCGAGATCTTCGCCTTTCGGCTTAGCTCCTTCTTTACCACAACGGATCGATACAAAGTCCGCATCACTGCAGACGCTGCACCGATCCGCCTGTCAATCTCCCGTTCCATTCTTCCCTCACTCATGAACAAGACCCCAAGATACTTGAACTCCTCCACTTGGGGCATGATCTCATCCCTGACCTGGAGAGGGCATGCCACCCTTTTCTGACTAAGGACCATGGTCTCAGATTTGGAGGTGCTGATTCTCATCCCAGCCGCTTCACACTCAGCTGTGAACTACTCCAGTGAGAATTGGAGGTCACGGATTGATGAAGCCAACAGAACCACATCATCTCCAAAAAGCAGAGATGCAATACTGAGGTCACCAAACCGGACCCCCTGTACGCCTCGGCTGCGGCGAGAAATTCTGTCCATAAAAGTTATGAACAGGATCGGTGACAAAGGGCAGCCTTAGCGGAGTCCAACCCTCACCGGAAACGAGTCCGACTTCCTGCCGGATATGTGGACCAAACTCTGACTTCGGTCGTACAGGGACCGAACAGCCCATATCAGGGGGTAGTAGAGCTGGTCCACTGTTCCACGGCCAGGACGAAAACCACACTGCTCCTGCTGAATTTGAGATTCAACTTCCCGACGGACCCTCCTCTCCAGCACCCCTGAATAGACCTTACGAGGGAGGCTGAGGAGTGTGATCCCCCTGTAGTTGGAACACACCTGGCACCGAGGACCTTTTTAACTGTTGCTGCTAAACTCACTAATACAATGTCCTGTGTCACAACTTGGTTGCAGGAGTGCTGTCTACAGCTAAACATTTCTAAAACTGTAGGCATGTATTTCACTAAAACAAATAGAGTATCACCTGACCCCGACATACTTGTTAATGGAGAAAAAATGCAAATTGTCAGCCAATACAAATATCTTGGGTTAATAATAGATTCACAGCTTTCCTTTAAAGCCCATATTGACAAATTGTGTAAAAATATCAAATTAAACCTCGCAAATTTTCGTGCAATTCGGAATGAAATGTCAACTGAAGCTGCAAATATTTACCTGCATTCGATGATTCTTAGTCACTTTAACTATTGCATAACCAGTTGGTCCCAGGCTGGTCAGAATGCAAAAAAACCATTGGAAGTTTTGTACAAACAAGTAATTAAAGTGATGGATAAAAAACCAAGGCACTATCATCACTGTGCAATTTAAAAAAAATACAGTCTTTTAAACTGGGACCGTCTTCACATATTTGCAGATTTAAATTTGATTTATAAAGTACTGCATGATTTGGCCCCAGCTCCTCTGGCTGAGTTCATCAGCCAAAGAAACAGCTCTGAGCGTGTCACTCGAGGCTCTGTCAGAGGTGACTGTCTCATTCCTCTGCGCAGGAGCACTTTCAGTAAGTCAGCCTGGTCAGTGAGGAGCGCTGGTGAGTGGAACTCAGTACCTAAGGAGGTTAAACTGCTTACAACATACAAGGCCTTCACAAAAAAACTGAAAATGTGGCTAGTTAACACCTATAGCTGCCAACACTAAAAGACAAGTATGTTATGTTGTCTTTTTGTTATGATCAAAAAAATTATGGTTTTATTCTCTCTTAATAGTATAGTTTGATTATGTATCCTGTATTATATTGTCTTGTAGATGTATTTTACTGCTTTTTTACATCATGGCCAGGGGACTACAGATGAAAACTAGCCTTCTGGCTAATTCTGGCTTTTTTAACCATGTGTACTTCATGTGTTTTATGAAATTGCATTGTCCCCTTTCAAAAAAATAAACTAAAAAAACCACCTCGGTGACCTCAACCCCAGAGATAGGAGACCCCGCCTCAGAGAACCCAGACTCTGCTCCCTCGTGGGAAGGCGTGTCGGTGGAATTGAGGAGGTCTTCGAAGTATTCTCCCCACCGGCTCACAACGTCCCGAGTTGAGGTCAGCAGCGCCCCATCACCACTATACAC